>NC_073693.1:188665596-188683694 GCF_029784155.1 Uranotaenia lowii | reverse complement strand
CTTGAATTTTTTTGAATCACGCAAAATTTTCAACTTGAAAATTTTTCGGGAAAAAAATCATTTTTTTCGATTTTTTTCTGGTCGGGGGTCGTGCGAAAAAACTTGAATTTTTAGAATCACGCAAAATTTTCAACTTGAAAATTTTTCCGGAAAAAAAAATCATTTTTTTCGATTTTTTCTGGTCGGGGGTCGTGCGAAAAAACTTGAATTTTTTGAATCACGGCAAAATTTTCAACTTGAAAATTTTTCGGGAAAAAATCATTTTTTTCGATTTTTTCTGGTCGGGGGTCGTGCGAAAAAACTTGAATTTTTTGAATCACGCAAAATTTTCAACTTGAAAATTTTTCGGGAAAAAATCATTTTTTTCGATTTTTTCTGGTCGGGGGCCGTGCGAAAAAACTTGAATTTTTTGAATCACGCAAAATTTTCAACTTGAAAATTTTTCGGGAAAAAATCATTTTTTTCGATTTTTTTCTGGTCGGGGGTCGTGCGAAAAAACTTGAATTTTTTGAATCACGCAAAATTTTCAACTTGAAAATTTTTCGGGAAAAAATCATTTTTTTCGATTTTTTCTGGTCGGGGGTCGTGCGAAAAAACTTGAATTTTTTAAATCACGCAAAATTTTCAACTTGATAATTTTTCGGGAAAAAAATCATTTTTTTCGATTTTTTCTGGTCGGGGGTCGTGCGAAAAAACTTGAATTTTTAGAATCACGCAAAATTTTCAACTTGAAAATTTTTCGGGAAAAAAATAATTTTTTTCCGATTTTTTCTGGTCGGGGGTCGTGCGAAAAAACTTGAATTTTTAGAATCACGCAAAATTTTCAACTTGAAAATTTTTCGGGAAAAAATCATTATTTTCGATTTTTTCTGGTCGGGGGTCGTGCGAAAAAACTTGAATTATTTTTTGAATCACGCAAAATTTTCAACTTGAAAATTTTTCGGGAAAAAATCATTTTTTTCGATTTTTTCTGGTCGGGGGTCGTGCGAAAAAACTTGAATTTTTTAAATGACGCAAAATTTTCAACTTGAAAATTTTTCGGGAAAAAAATCATTTTTTTCGATTTTTTCTGGTCGGGGGTCGTGCGAAAAAACTTGAATTTTTAGAATCACGCAAAATTTTCAACTTGAAAATTTTTCGGAAAAAAATCATTTTTTTCGATTTTTTCTGGTCGGGGGTCGTGCGAAAAAACTTGAATTTTTTGAATCACGCAAAATTTTCAACTTGAAAATTTTTCGGGAAAAAAATCATTTTTTTCGATTTTTTCTGGTCGGGGGTCGTGCGAAAAAACTTGAATTTTTTGAATCACGCAAAATTTTCAACTTGAAAATTTTTCGGGAAAAAATCATTTTTTTCGATTTTTTCTGGTCGGGGGTCGTGCGAAAAAACTTGAATTTTTTGAATCACGCAAAATTTTCAACTTGAAAATTTTTCGGGAAAAAATCATTTTTTTCGATTTTTTCCGGTCGGGGGTCGTGCGAAAAAACTTGAATTTTTAGAATCACGCAAAATTTTCAACTTGAAAATTTTTCGGGAAAAAATCATTATTTTCGATTTTTTCTGGTCGGGGGTCGTGCGAAAAAACTTGAATTTTTTGAATCACGCAAAATTTTCAACTTGAAAATTTTTCGGGAAAAAATCATTTTTTTCGATTTTTTCTGGTCGGGGGTCGTGCGAAAAAACTTGAATTTTTTGTATCACGCAAAATTTTCAACTTGAAAATTTTTCGGGAAAAAATCATTTTTTTCGATTTTTTCTGGTCGGGGGTCGTGCGAAAAAACTAGAATTTTTAGAATCACGCAAAATTTTCAACTTGAAAATTTTTCGGGAAAAAATCATTTTTTTCGATTTTTTCTGGTCGGGGGTCGTGCGAAAAAACTTGAATTTTTAGAATCACGCAAAATTTTCAACTTGAAAATTTTTCGGGAAAAAATCATTTTTTTCGATTTTTTCTGGTCGGGGGTCGTGCGAAAAAACTTGAATTTTTTGAATCACGCAAAATTTTCAACTTGAAAATTTTTCGGGAAAAAATCATTTTTTTTCGATTTTTTCTGGTCGGGGGTCGTGCGAAAAAACTTGAATTTTTTGAATCACGCAAAATTTTCAACTTGAAAATTTTTCGGGAAAAAATCATTTTTTTCGATTTTTTCTGGTCGGGGGTCGTGCGAAAAAACTTGAATTTTTAGAATCACGCAAAATTTTCAACTTGAAAATTTTTTGGGAAAAGATCATTTTTTTCGATTTTTTCTGGTCGGGGGTCGTGCGAAAAAACTTGAATTTTTTGAATCACGCAAAATTTTTAACTTGAAAATTTTTCGGGATAAATCATTTTTTCGATTTTTTCTGGTCGGGGGTCGTGCGAAAAAACTTGAATTTTTAGAATCACGCAAAATTTTCAACTTGAAAATTTTTCGGGAAAAAATCATTTTTTTCGATTTTTTCTGGTCGGGGGTCGTGCGAAAAAACTTGAAATTTTTGAATCACGCAAAATTTTCAACTTGAAAATTTTTCGGGAAAAAATCTTTTTTTTCGATTTTTTCTGGTCGGGGGTCGTGCGAAAAAACTTGAATTTTTTGAATCACGCAAAATTTTCAACTTGAAAATTTTTCGGGAAAAAATCATTTTTTTCGATTTTTTCTGGTCGGGGGTCGTGCGAAAAAACTTGAATTTTTAGAATCACGCAAAATTTTCAACTTGAAAATTTTTCGGGAAAAAATCATTTTTTTCGATTTTTTCTGGTCGGGGGCCGTGCGAAAAAACTTGAATTTTTTGAATCACGCAAAATTTTCAACTTGAAAATTTTTCGGGAAAAAATCATTTTTTTCGATTTTTTCTGGTCGGGGGTCGTGCGAAAAAACTTGAATTTTTAGAATCACGCAAAATTTTCAACTTGAAAATTTTTCGGAAAAAAATCATTTTTTTCGATTTTTTCTGGTCGGGGGTCGTGCGAAAAAACTTGAATTTTTTGAATCACGCAAAATTTTCAACTTGAAAATTTTTCGGGAAAAAATCATTTTTTTCGATTTTTTCTGGTCGGGGGTCGTGCGAAAAAACTTGAATTTTTTGAATCACGCAAAATTTTCAACTTGAAAATTTTTCGGGAAAAAATCATTTTTTTCGATTTTTTCTGGTCGGGGGCCGTGCGAAAAAACTTGAATTTTTTGAATCACGCAAAATTTTCAACTTGAAAATTTTTCGGGAAAAAATCATTTTTTTCGATTTTTTCTGGTCGGGGGTCGTGCGAAAAAACTTGAATTTTTTGAATCACGCAAAATTTTCAACTTGAAAATTTTTCGGGAAAAAATCATTTTTTTCGATTTTTTCTGGTCGGGGGTCGTGCGAAAAAACTTGAATTTTTTAAATCACGCAAAATTTTCAACTTGATAATTTTTCGGGAAAAAAATCATTTTTTTCGATTTTTTCTGGTCGGGGGTCCTGCGAAAAAACTTGAATTTTTAGAATCACGCAAAATTTTCAACTTGAAAATTTTTCGGGAAAAAATAATTTTTTTCCGATTTTTTCTGGTCGGGGGTCGTGCGAAAAAACTTGAATTTTTAGAATCACGCAAAATTTTCAACTTGAAAATTTTTCGGGAAAAAATCATTTTTTTCGATTTTTTCTGGTCGGGGGTCGTGCGAAAAAACTTGAATTTTTTGAATCACGCAAAATTTTCAACTTGAAAATTTTTCGGGAAAAAATCATTTTTTTCGATTTTTTCTGGTCGGGGGTCGTGCGAAAAAACTTGAATTTTTTAAATCACGCAAAATTTTCAACTTGAAAATTTTTCGAGAAAAAATCATTTTTTTTCGATTTTTTCTGGTCGGGGGTCGTGCGAAAAAACTTGAATTTTTTGAATCACGCAAAATTTTCAACTTGAAAATTTTTCGGGAAAAAATCATTTTTTTCGATTTTTTCCGGTCGGGGGTCGTGCGAAAAAACTTGAATTTTTAGAATCACGCAAAATTTTCAACTTGAAAATTTTTCGGGAAAAAATCATTATTTTCGATTTTTTCTGGTCGGGGGTCGTGCGAAAAAACTTGAATTTTTTGAATCACGCAAAATTTTCAACTTGAAAATTTTTCGGGAAAAAATCATTTTTTTCGATTTTTTCTGGTCGGGGGTCGTGCGAAAAAACTTGAATTTTTTGTATCACGCAAAATTTTCAACTTGAAAATTTTTCGGGAAAAAATCATTTTTTTCGATTTTTTCTGGTCGGGGGTCGTGCGAAAAAACTTGAATTTTTAGAATCACGCAAAATTTTCAACTTGAAAATTTTTCGGGAAAAAATCATTTTTTTCGATTTTTTCTGGTCGGGGGTCGTGCGAAAAAACTTGAATTTTTAGAATCACGCAAAATTTTCAACTTGAAAATTTTTCGGGAAAAAATTTTTTTTTTCGATTTTTTCTGGTCGGGGGTCGTGCGAAAAAACTTGAATTTTTTGAATCACGCAAAATTTTCAACTTGAAAATTTTTCGGGAAAAAATCATTTTTTTTCGATTTTTTCTGGTCGGGGGTCGTGCGAAAAAACTTGAATTTTTTGAATCACGCAAAATTTTCAACTTGAAAATTTTTCGGGAAAAAATCATTTTTTTCGATTTTTTCTGGTCGGGGGTCGTGCGAAAAAACTTGAATTTTTAGAATCACGCAAAATTTTCAACTTGAAAATTTTTCGGAAAAAAATCATTTTTTTCGATTTTTTCTGGTCGGGGGTCGTGCGAAAAAACTTGAATTTTTTGAATCACGCAAAATTTTTAACTTGAAAATTTTTCGGGATAAATCATTTTTTCGATTTTTTCTGGTCGGGGGTCGTGCGAAAAAACTTGAATTTTTAGAATCACGCAAAATTTTCAACTTGAAAATTTTTCGGGAAAAAATCATTTTTTTCGATTTTTTCTGGTCGGGGGTCGTGCGAAAAAACTTGAAATTTTTGAATCACGCAAAATTTTCAACTTGAAAATTTTCCGGGAAAAAATCTTTTTTTTCGATTTTTTCTGGTCGGGGGTCGTGCGAAAAAACTTGAATTTTTTGAATCACGCAAAATTTTCAACTTGAAAATTTTTCGGGAAAAAATCATTTTTTTCGATTTTTTCTGGTCGGGGGTCGTGCGAAACAACTTGAATTTTTAGAATCACGCAAAATTTTCAACTTGAAAATTTTTCGGGAAAAAATCATTTTTTTCGATTTTTTCTGGTCGGGGGCCGTGCGAAAAAACTTGAATTTTTTTAATCACGCAAAATTTTCAACTTGAAAATTTTTCGGGAAAAAATCATTTTTTTCGATTTTTTCTGGTCGGGGGTCGTGCGAAAAAACTTGAATTTTTTGAATCACGCAAAATTTTCAACTTGAAAATTTTTCGGGAAAAAATCATTTTTTTCGATTTTTTCTGGTCGGGGGTCGTGCGAAAAAACTTGAATTTTTTAAATCACGCAAAACTTTCAACTTGAAAATTTTTCGGGAAAAAATCATTTTTTTCGATTTTTTCTGGTCGGGGGTCGTGCGAAAAAACTTGAATTTTTAGAATCACGCAAAATTTTCAACTTGAAAATTTTTCGGGAAAAAATCATTTTTTTCGATTTTTTCTGGTCGGGGGTCGTGCGAAAAAACTTGAATTTTTTGAATCACGCAAAATTTTCAACTTGAAAATTTTTCGGGAAAAAATCATTTTTTTCGATTTTTTCTGGTCGGGGGTCGTGCGAAAAAACTTGAATTTTTTGAATCACGCAAAATTTTCAACTTGAAAATTTTTCGGGAAAAAATCATTTTTTTCGATTTTTTCTGGTCGGGGGTCGTGCGAAAAAACTTGAATTTTTTGAATCACGCAAAATTTTCAACTTGAAAATTTTTCGGGAAAAAATCATTTTTTTCGATTTTTTCTGGTCGGGGGTCGTGCGAAAAAACTTGAATTTTTTGTATCAAGCAAAATTTTCAACTTGAAAATTTTTCGGGAAAAAATCATTTTTTTCGATTTTTTCTGGTCGGGGGTCGTGCGAAAAAACTTGAATTTTTAGAATCACGCAAAATTTTTAACTTGAAAATTTTTCGGGAAAAAATAATTTTTTTCGATTTTTTCTGGTCGGGGGTCGTGCGAAAAAACTTAAATTTTTAGAATCACGCAAAATTTTCAACTTGAAAATTTTTCGGGAAAAAATCATTTTTTTCGATTTTTTCTGGTCGGGGGTCGTGCGAAAAAACTTGAATTTTTTGAATCACGCAAAATTTTCAACTTGAAAATTTTTCGGGAAAAAATCATTTTTTTCGATTTTTTCTGGTCGGGGGTCGTGCGAAAAAACTTGAATTTTTAGAATCACGCAAAATTTTCAACTTGAAAATTTTTCGGGAAAAAATCATTTTTTTCGATTTTTTCTGGTCGGGGGTCGTGCGAAAAAACTTGAATTTTTTGAATCACGCAAAATTTTCAACTTGAAAATTTTTCGGGAAAAAATCATTTTTTTCGATTTTTTCTGGTCGGGGGTCGTGCGAAAAAACTTGAATTTTTTGAATCACGCAAAATTTTCAACTTGAAAATTTTTCGGGAAAAAATCATTTTTTTTCGATTTTTTCTGGTCGGGGGTCGTGCGAAAAAACTTGAATTTTTAGAATCACGCAAAATTTTCAACTTGAAAATTTTTCGGGAAAAAATCATTTTTTTCGATTTTTTCTGGTCGGGGGTCGTGCGAAAAAACTTGAATTTTTTGAATCACGCAAAATTTTCAACTTGAAAATTTTTCGGGAAAAAATCATTTTTTTCGATTTTTTCTGGTCGGGGGTCGTGCGAAAAAACTTGAATTTTTTGAATCACGCAAAATTTTCAACTTGAAAATTTTTCGGGAAAAAATCATTTTTTTCGATTTTTTCTGGTCGGGGGTCGTGCGAAAAAACTTGAATTTTTTGAATCACGCAAAATTTTCAACTTGAAAATTTTTCGGGAAAAAATCATTTTTTTCGATTTTTTCTGGTCGGGGGTCGTTCGAAAAAACTTGAATTTTTTGAATCACGCAAAATTTTCAACTTGAAAATTTTTCGGGAAAAAATCATTTTTTTTCGATTTTTTCTGGTCGGGGGTCGTGCGAAAAAACTTGAATTTTTTGAATCACGCAAAATTTTCAACTTGAAAATTTTTCGGGAAAAAATCTTTTTTTTCGATTTTTTCTGGTCGGGGGTCGTGCGAAAAAACTTAAATTTTTAGAATCACGCAAAATTTTCAACTTGAAAATTTTTCGGGAAAAAATCATTTTTTTCCGATTTTTTCTGGTCGGGGGTCGTGCGAAAAAACTTGAATTTTTTGAATCACGCAAAATTTTCAACTTGAAAATTTTTCGGGAAAAAATCATTTTTTTCGATTTTTGCTGGTCGGGGGTCGTGCGAAAAAACTTGAATTTTTTGAATCACGCAAAATTTTCAACTTGAAAATTTTTCGGGAAAAAATCATTTTTTTCGATTTTTTCTGGTCGGGGGTCGTGCGAAAAAACTTGAATTTTTTGAATCACGCAAAATTTTCAACTTGAAAATTTTTCGGGAAAAAATCATTTTTTTCGATTTTTTCTGGTCGGGGGTCGTGCGAAAAAACTTGAATTTTTTAAATCACGCAAAATTTTCAACTTGAAAATTTTTCGGGAAAAAAATCATTTTTTTCGATTTTTTCTGGTCGGGGGTCGTGCGAAAAAACTTGAATTTTTAGAATCACGCAAAATTTTCAACTTGAAAATTTTTCGGGAATAAATCATTTTTTTCGATTTTTTCTGGTCGGGGGTCGTGCGAAAAAACTTGAATTTTTTGAATCACGCAAAATTTTCAACTTGAAAATTTTTCGGGAAAAAATAATTTTTTTCGATTTTTTCTGGTCGGGGGTCGTGCGAAAAAACTTGAATTTTTTGAATCACGCAAAATTTTCAACTTGAAAATTTTTCGGGAAAAAATCATTTTTTTCGATTTTTTCTGGTCGGGGGTCGTGCGAAAAAACTTGAATTTTTTTAATCACGCAAAATTTTCAACTTTAAAATTTTTCGGGAAAAAATCATTTTTTTCGATTTTTTCTGGTCGGGGGTCGTGCGAAAAAACTTGAATTTTTTGAATCACGCAAAATTTTCAACTTGAAAATTTTTCGGGAAAAAATCATTTTTTTCGATTTTTTCTGGTCGGGGGTCGTGCGAAAAAACTTGAATTTTTTGAATCACGCTAAATTTTCAACTTGAAAATTTTTCGGGAAAAAATCTTTTTTTTCGATTTTTTCTGGTCGGGGGTCGTGCGAAAAAACTTGAATTTTTTGAATCACGCAAAATTTTCAACTTGAAAATTTTTCGGGAAAAAATCATTTTTTTCGATTTTTTCTGGTCGGGGGTCGTGCGAAAAAACTTGAATTTTTTAAATCACGCAAAATTTTCAACTTGAAAATTTTTCGGGAAAAAAATCATTTTTTTCGATTTTTTCTGGTCGGGGGTCGTGCGAAAAAACTTGAATTTTTAGAATCACGCAAAATTTTCAACTTGAAAATTTTTCGGGAATAAATCATTTTTTTCGATTTTTTCTGGTCGGGGGTCGTGCGAAAAAACTTGAATTTTTTGAATCACGCAAAATTTTCAACTTGAAAATTTTTCGGGAAAAAATAATTTTTTTCGATTTTTTCTGGTCGGGGGTCGTGCGAAAAAACTTGAATTTTTTGAATCACGCAAAATTTTCAACTTGAAAATTTTTCGGGAAAAAATCATTTTTTTCGATTTTTTCTGGTCGGGGGTCGTGCGAAAAAACTTGAATTTTTTTAATCACGCAAAATTTTCAACTTTAAAATTTTTCGGGAAAAAATCATTTTTTTCGATTTTTTCTGGTCGGGGGTCGTGCGAAAAAACTTGAATTTTTTGAATCACGCAAAATTTTCAACTTGAAAATTTTTCGGGAAAAAATCATTTTTTTCGATTTTTTCTGGTCGGGGGTCGTGCGAAAAAACTTGAATTTTTTGAATCACGCTAAATTTTCAACTTGAAAATTTTTCGGGAAAAAATCTTTTTTTTCGATTTTTTCTGGTCGGGGGTCGTGCGAAAAAACTTGAATTTTTTTAATCACGCAAAATTTTCAACTTGAAAATTTTTCGGGAAAAAATCATTTTTTTCGATTTTTTCTGGTCGAGGGTCGTGCGAAAAAACTTGAATTTTTAGAATCACGCAAAATTTTCAACTTGAAAATTTTTCGGGAAAAAATCATTTTTTTCGATTTTTTCTGGTCGGGGGTCGTGCGAAAAAACTTGAATTTTTTGAATCACGCAAAATTTTCAACTTGAAAATTTTTCGGGAAAATATCATTTTTTTCGATTTTTTCTGGTCGGGGGTCGTGCGAAAAAACTTGAATTTTTTGAATCACGCAAAATTTTCAACTTGAAAATTAATCGGGAAAAAATCATTTTTTTCGATTTTTTCTGGTCGGGGGTCGTGCGAAAAAACTTGAATTTTTAGAATCACGCAAAATTTTCAACTTGAAAATTTTTCGGGAAAAAATCATTTTTTTCGATTTTTTCTGGTCGGGGGTCGTGCGAAAAAACTTGAATTTTTTTAATCACGCAAAATTTTCAACTTGAAAATTTTTCGGGAAAAAATAATTTTTTTCCGATTTTTTCTGGTCGGGGGTCGTGCGAAAAAACTTGAATTTTTTGAATCACGCAAAATTTTCAACTTGAAAATTTTTCGGGAAAAAATCATTTTTTTCGATTTTTTCTGGTCGGGGGTCGTGCGAAAAAACTTGAATTTTTAGAATCACGCAAAATTTTCAACTTGAAAATTTTTCGGAAAAAAATCATTTTTTCGATTTTTTCTGGTCGGGGGTCGTGCGAAAAAACTTGAATTTTTAGAATCACGCAAAATTTTCAACTTGAAAATTTTTCGGGAAAAAATCATTTTTTTCGATTTTTTCTGGTCGGGGGTCGTGCGAAAAAACTTGAATTTTTTGAATCACGCAAAATTTTCAACTTGAAAATTTTTCGGGAAAAAATCATTTTTTTCGATTTTTTCTGGTCGGGGGTCGTGCGAAAAAACTTGAATTTTTTGAATCACGCAAAATTTTCAACTTGAAAATTTTTCGGGAAAAAATCATTTTTTCGATTTTTTCTGGTCGGGGGTCGTGCGAAAAAACTTGAATTTTTAGAATCACGCAAAATTTTCAACTTGAAAATTTTTCGGGAAAAAATCATTTTTTTCGATTTTTTCTGGTCGGGGGTCGTGCGAAAAAACTTGAATTTTTTGAATCACGCAAAATTTTCAACTTGAAAATTTTTCGGGAAAAAATCATTTTTTTCGATTTTTTCTGGTCGGGGGTCGTGCGAAAAAACTTGAATTTTTTGAATCACGCAAAATTTTCAACTTGAAAATTTTTCGGGAAAAAATCATTTTTTTCGATTTTTTCTGGTCGGGGGTCGTGCGAAAAAACTTGAATTTTTTGAATCACGCAAAATTTTCAACTTGAAAATTTTTCGGGAAAAAAATAATTTTTTTCGATTTTTTCTGGTCGGGGGTCGTACGAAAAAACTTGAATTTTTTGAATCACGCAAAATTTTCAACTTGAAAATTTTTCGGGAAAAAATCATTTTTTTCGATTTTTTCTGGTCGGGGGTCGTGCGAAAAAACTTGAATTTTTTGAATCACGCAAAATTTTCAACTTGAAAATTTTTCGGGAAAAAATCATTTTTTTCGATTTTTTTTGGTCGGGGGTCGTGCGAAAAAACTTGAATTTTTTGAATCACGCAAAATTTTCAACTTGAAAATTTTTCGGGAAAAAATCATTTTTTTCGATTTTTTCTGGTCGGGGGTCGTGCGAAAAAACTTGAATTTTTTAAATCACGCAAAATTTTCAACTTGAAAATTTTTCGGGAAAAAAATCATTTTTTTCGATTTTTTCTGGTCGGGGGTCGTGCGAAAAAACTTGAATTTTTAGAATCACGCAAAATTTTCAACTTGAAAATTTTTCGGGAAAAAATCATTTTTTTCGATTTTTTCTGGTCGGGGGTCGTGCGAAAAAACTTGAATTTTTTGAATCACGCAAAATTTTCAACTTGAAAATTTTTCGGGAAAAAATCATTTTTTTCGATTTTTTCTGGTCGGGGGTCGTGCGAAAAAACTTGAATTTTTTGAATCACGCAAAATTTTCAACTTGAAAATTTTTCGGGAAAAAATCATTTTTTTCGATTTTTTCTGGTCGGGGGTCGTGCGAAAAAACTTGAAGTTTTTGAATCACGCAAAATTTTCAACTTGAAAATTTTTCGGGAAAAAATCATTTTTTTCGATTTTTTCTGGTCGGGGGTCGTGCGAAAAAACTTGAATTTTTTAAATCACGCAAAATTTTCAACTTGAAAATTTTTCGGGAAAAAAATCATTTTTTTCGATTTTTTCTGGTCGGGGGTCGTGCGAAAAAACTTGAATTTTTAGAATCACGCAAAATTTTCAACTTGAAAATTTTTCGGGAAAAAATCATTTTTTTCCGATTTTTTCTGGTCGGGGGTCGTGCGAAAAAACTTGAATTTTTTGAATCACGCAAAATTTTCAACTTGAAAATTTTTCGGGAAAAAATCATTTTTTTCGATTTTTTCTGGTCGGGGGTCGTGCGAAAAAACTTGAATTTTTTGAATCACGCAAAATTTTCAACTTGAAAATTTTTCGGGAAAAAATCATTTTTTTTCGATTTTTTCTGGTCGGGGGTCGTGCGAAAAAACTTGAATTTTTTGAATCACGCAAAATTTTCAACTTGAAAATTTTTCGGGAAAAAATCTTTTTTTTCGATTTTTTCTGGTCGGGGGTCGTGCGAAAAAACTTAAATTTTTAGAATCACGCAAAATTTCCAACTTGAAAATTTTTCGGGAAAAAATCATTTTTTTCCGATTTTTTCTGGTCGGGGGTCGTGCGAAAAAACTTGAATTTTTTGAATCACGCAAAATTTTCAACTTGAAAATTTTTCGGGAAAAAATCTTTTTTTTCGATTTTTTCTGGTCGGGGGTCGTGCGAAAAAACTTGAATTTTTAGAATCACGCAAAATTTTCAACTTGAAAATTTTTCGGGAAAAAATCATTTTTTTCGATTTTTTCTGGTCGGGGGTCGTGCGAAAAAACTTGAATTTTTTGAATCACGCAAAATTTTCAACTTGAAAATTTTTCGGGAAAAAATCA
The DNA here is from genome assembly GCF_029784155.1 of Uranotaenia lowii. NCBI lineage: Eukaryota > Metazoa > Arthropoda > Insecta > Diptera > Culicidae > Uranotaenia > Uranotaenia lowii. Next base: position 188,671,555 of record NC_073693.1, on the reverse strand, counting down.
TTTTTTTCCGATTTTTTCTGGTCGGGGGTCGTGCGAAAAAACTTGAATTTTTTGAATCACGCAAAATTTTCAACTTGAAAATTTTTCGGGAAAAAATCATTTTTTTCGATTTTTTCTGGTCGGGGGTCGTGCGAAAAAACTTGAATTTTTTTAATCACGCAAAATTTTCAACTTGAAAATTTTTCGGGAAAAAATCATTTTTTTCGATTTTTTCTGGTCGGGGGTCGTGCGAAAAAACTTGAATTTTTTAAATCACGCAAAATTTTCAACTTGAAAATTTTTCGGGAAAAAAATCATTTTTTTCGATTTTTTCTGGTCGGGGGTCGTGCGAAAAAACTTGAATTTTTAGAATCACGCAAAATTTTCAACTTGAAAATTTTTCGGGAAAAAATCATTTTTTTCGATTTTTTCTGGTCGGGGGTCGTGCGAAAAAACTTGAATTTTTTGAATCACGCAAAATTTTCAACTTGAAAATTTTTCGGGAAAAAATCATTTTTTTCGATTTTTTCTGGTCGGGGGTCGTGCGAAAAAACTTGAATTTTTTGAATCACGCAAAATTTTCAACTTGAAAATTTTTCGGGAAAAAATCATTTTTTTCGATTTTTTCTGGTCGGGGGTCGTGCGAAAAAACTTGAAGTTTTTGAATCACGCAAAATTTTCAACTTGAAAATTTTTCGGGAAAAAATCATTTTTTTCGATTTTTTCTGGTCGGGGGTCGTGCGAAAAAACTTGAATTTTTTGAATCACGCAAAATTTTCAACTTGAAAATTTTTCGGGAAAAAATCATTTTTTTCGATTTTTTCTGGTCGGGGGTCGTGCGAAAAAACTTGAATTTTTTGAATCACGCTAAATTTTCAACTTGAAAATTTTTCGGGAAAAAATCATTTTTTTCGATTTTTTCTGGTCGGGGGTCGTGCGAAAAAACTTGAATTTTTTGAATCACGCAAAATTTTCAACTTGAAAATTTTTCAAGAAAAAATCATTTTTTTCGATTTTTTCTGGTCGGGGGTCGTGCGAAAAAACTTGAATTTTTAGAATCACGCAAAATTTTCAACTTGAAAATTTTTCGGGAAAAAATCATTTTTTTCGATTTTTTCTGGTCGGGGGTCGTGCGAAAAAACTTGAATTTTTAGAATCACGCAAAATTTTCAACTTGAAAATTTTTCGGAAAAAAATCATTTTTTTCGATTTTTTCTGGTCGGGGGTCGTGCGAAAAAACTTGAATTTTTTGAATCACGCAAAATTTTCAACTTGAAAATTTTTCGGGAAAAAATCATTTTTTTCGATTTTTTCTGGTCGGGGGTCGTGCGAAAAAACTTGAATTTTTTGAATCACGCAAAATTTTCAACTTGAAAATTTTTCGGGAAAAAATCATTTTTTTCGATTTTTTCTGGTCGGGGGCCGTGCGAAAAAACTTGAATTTTTTGAATCACGCAAAATTTTCAACTTGAAAATTTTTCGGGAAAAAATCATTTTTTTCGATTTTTTCTGGTCGGGGGTCGTGCGAAAAAACTTGAATTTTTTGAATCACGCAAAATTTTCAGCTTGAAAATTTTTCGGGAAAAAATCATTTTTTTCGATTTTTTCTGGTCGGGGGTCGTGCGAAAAAACTTGAATTTTTTAAATCACGCAAAATTTTCAACTTGAAAATTTTTCGGGAAAAAAATCATTTTTTTCGATTTTTTCTGGTCGGGGGTCGTGCGAAAAAACTTGAATTTTTAGAATCACGCAAAATTTTCAACTTGAAAATTTTTCGGGAAAAAATAATTTTTTTCCGATTTTTTCTGGTCGGGGGTCGTGCGAAAAAACTTGAATTTTTTGAATCACGCAAAATTTTCAACTTGAAAATTTTTCGGGAAAAAATCATTTTTTTCGATTTTTTCTGGTCGGGGGTCGTGCGAAAAAACTTGAATTTTTAGAATCACGCAAAATTTTCAACTTGAAAATTTTTCGGGAAAAAATCATTTTTTTCGATTTTTTCTGGTCGGGGATCGTGCGAAAAAACTTGAATTTTTTGAATCACGTAAAATTTTCAACTTGAAAATTTTTCGGGAAAAAATCATTTTTTTCGATTTTTTCTGGTCAGGGGTCGTGCGAAAAAACTTGAATTTTTTGAATCACGCAAAATTTTCAACTTGAAAATTTTTCGGGAAAAAATCATTTTTTTCGATTTTTTCTGGTCGGGGGTCGTGCGAAAAAACTTGAATTTTTTGAATCACGCTAAATTTTCAACTTGAAAATTTTTCGGGAAAAAATCATTTTTTTCGATTTTTTCTGGTCGGGGGTCGTGCGAAAAAACTTGAATTTTTAGAATCACGCAAAATTTTCAACTTGAAAATTTTTCGGGAAAAAATCATTTTTTTCGATTTTTTCTGGTCGGGGGTCGTGCGAAAAAACTTGAATTTTTTGAATCACGCAAAATTTTCAACTTGAAAATTTTTCGGGAAAAAATCATTTTTTTCGATTTTTTCTGGTCGGGGGTCGTGCGAAAAAACTTGAATTTTTTGAATCACGCAAAATTTTCAACTTGAAAATTTTTCGGGAAAAAATCATTTTTTTCGATTTTTTCTGGTCGGGGGTCGTGCGAAAAAACTTGAAGTTTTTGAATCACGCAAAATTTTCAACTTGAAAATTTTTCGGGAAAAAATCATTTTTTTCGATTTTTTCTGGTCGGGGGTCGTGCGAAAAAACTTGAATTTTTTGAATCACGCAAAATTTTCAACTTGAAAATTTTTCGGGAAAAAATCATTTTTTTCGATTTTTTCTGGTCGGGGGTCGTGCGAAAAAACTTGAATTTTTTGAATCACGCTAAATTTTCAACTTGAAAATTTTTCGGGAAAAAATCATTTTTTTCGATTTTTTCTGGTCGGGGGTCGTGCGAAAAAACTTGAATTTTTTGAATCACGCAAAATTTTCAACTTGAAAATTTTTCGGGAAAAAATAATTTTTTTCGATTTTTTCTGGTCGGGGGTCGTGCGAAAAAACTTGAATTTTTAGAATCACGCAAAATTTTCAACTTGAAAATTTTTCGGGAAAAAATCATTTTTTTCGATTTTTTCTGGTCGGGGGTCGTGCGAAAAAACTTGAATTTTTAGAATCACGCAAAATTTTCAACTTGAAAATTTTTCGGAAAAAAATCATTTTTTTCGATTTTTTCTGGTCGGGGGTCGTGCGAAAAAACTTGAATTTTTTGAATCACGCAAAATTTTCAACTTGAAAATTTTTCGGGAAAAAATCATTTTTTTTCGATTTTTTCTGGTCGGGGGTCGTGCGAAAAAACTTGAATTTTTTGAATCACGCAAAATTTTCAACTTGAAAATTTTTCGGGAAAAAATCATTTTTTTCGATTTTTTCTGGTCGGGGGCCGTGCGAAAAAACTTGAATTTTTTGAATCACGCAAAATTTTCAACTTGAAAATTTTTCGGGAAAAAATCATTTTTTTCGATTTTTTCTGGTCGGGGGTCGTGCGAAAAAACTTGAATTTTTTGAATCACGCAAAATTTTCAACTTGAAAATTTTTCGGGAAAAAATCATTTTTTTCGATTTTTTCTGGTCGGGGGTCGTGCGAAAAAACTTGAATTTTTTAAATCACGCAAAATTTTCAACTTGAAAATTTTTCGGGAAAAAAATCATTTTTTTCGATTTTTTCTGGTCGGGGGTCGTGCGAAAAAACTTGAATTTTTAGAATCACGCAAAATTTTCAACTTGAAAATTTTTCGGGAAAAAATAATTTTTTTCCGATTTTTTCTGGTCGGGGGTCGTGCAAAAAAACTTGAATTTTTTGAATCACGCAAAATTTTCAACTTGAAAATTTTTCGGGAAAAAAATCATTTTTTTCGATTTTTTCTGGTCGGGGGTCGTGCGAAAAAACTTGAATTTTTAGAATCACGCAAAATTTTCAACTTGAAAATTTTTCGGGAAAAAATCATTTTTTTCGATTTTTTCTGGTCGGGGGTCGTGCGAAAAAACTTGAATTTTTTGAATCACGCAAAATTTTCAACTTGAAAATTTTTCGGGAAAAAATCATTTTTTTCGATTTTTTCTGGTCGGGGGTCGTGCGAAAAAACTTGAATTTTTTGAATCACGCAAAATTTTCAACTTGAAAATTTTTCGGGAAAAAATCATTTTTTTCGATTTTTTCTGGTCGGGGGTCGTGCGAAAAAACTTGAATTTTTTGAATCACGCTAAATTTTCAACTTGAAAATTTTTCGGGAAAAAATCATTTTTTTTCGATTTTTTCTGGTCGGGGGTCGTGCGAAAAAACTTGAATTTTTTGAATCACGCAAAATTTTCAACTTGAAAATTTTTCGGGAAAAAATCATTTTTTTCGATTTTTTCTGGTCGAGGGTCGTGCGAAAAAACTTGAATTTTTTGAATCACGCAAAATTTTCAACTTGAAAATTTTTCGGGAAAAAATCATTTTTTTCGATTTTTTCTGGTCGGGGGTCGTGCGAAAAAACTTGAATTTTTTGAATCACGCAAAATTTTCAACTTGAAAATTTTTCGGGAAAAAATCATTTTTTTCGATTTTTTCTGGTCGGGGGTCGTGCGAAAAAACTTGAATTTTTTGAATCACGCAAAATTTTCAACTTGAAAATTTTTCGGGAAAAAATCATTTTTTCGATTTTTTCTGGTCGGGGGTCGTGCGAAAAAACTTGAATTTTTGGAATCACGCAAAATTTTCAACTTGAAAATTTTTCGGGAAAAAATCATTTTTTTCGATTTTTTCTGGTCGGGGGTCGTGCGAAAAAACTTGAATTTTTTGAATCACGCAAAATTTTCAACTTGAAAATTTTTCGGGAAAAAATCATTTTTTTCGATTTTTTCTGGTCGGGGGTCGTGCGAAAAAACTTGAATTTTTTGAATCACGCAAAATTTTCAACTTGAAAATTTTTCGGGAAAAAATCATTTTTTTCGATTTTTTCTGGTCGGGGGTCGTGCGAAAAAACTTGAATTTTTTGAATCACGCAAAATTTTCAACTTGAAAATTTTTCGGGAAAAAATCATTTTTTTCGATTTTTTCTGGTCGGGGGTCGTGCGAAAAAACTTGAATTTTTTGAATCACGCAAAATTTTCAACTTGAAAATTTTTCGGGAAGAAATCATTTTTTTCGATTTTTTCTGGTCGGGGGTCGTGCGAAAAAACTTGAATTTTTTGAATCACGCAAAATTTTCAACTTGAAAATTTTTCGGGAAAAAATCATTTTTTTCGATTTTTTTTGGTCGGGGGTCGTGCGAAAAAACTTGAATTTTTTGAATCACGCAAAATTTTCAACTTGAAAATTTTTCGGGAAAAAATCATTTTTTTCGATTTTTTCTGGTCGGGGGTCGTGCGAAAAAACTTGAATTTTTTAAATCACGCAAAATTTTCAACTTGAAAATTTTTCGGGAAAAAAATCATTTTTTTCGATTTTTTCTGGTCGGGGGTCGTGCGAAAAAACTTGAATTTTTAGAATCACGCAAAATTTTCAACTTGAAAATTTTTCGGGAAAAAATCATTTTTTTCGATTTTTTCTGGTCGGGAGTCGTGCGAAAAAACTTGAATTTTTTGAATCACGCAAAATTTTTAACTTGAAAATTTTTCGGGAAAAAATCATTTTTTTCGATTTTTTCTGGTCGGGGGTCGTGCGAAAAAACTTGAATTTTTTGAATCACGCAAAATTTTCAACTTGAAAATTTTTCGGGAAAAAATCATTTTTTTCGATTTTTTCTGGTCGGGGGTCGTGCGAAAAAACTTGAAGTTTTTGAATCACGCAAAATTTTCAACTTGAAAATTTTTCGGGAAAAAATCATTTTTTTCGATTTTTTCTGGTCGGGGGTCGTGCGAAAAAACTTGAATTTTTTAAATCACGCAAAATTTTCAACTTGAAAATTTTTCGGGAAAAAAATCATTTTTTTCGATTTTTTCTGGTCGGGGGTCGTGCGAAAAAACTTGAATTTTTAGAATCACGCAAAATTTT